>NC_050593.1:35491803-35494303 GCF_013368585.1 Megalops cyprinoides
CCAGCTCAGACTGGACACCAGATGAAGTACACA
The DNA here is from genome assembly GCF_013368585.1 of Megalops cyprinoides. NCBI lineage: Eukaryota > Metazoa > Chordata > Actinopteri > Elopiformes > Megalopidae > Megalops > Megalops cyprinoides. The sequence goes on from NC_050593.1 coordinate 35,491,837, forward strand.
GCTCAGAGTCAAAGCAGGGAACAACCACTATGGCTATAAAGGCTGGGGACCAAAGCATCCACACCGCAAATCACTCAAACCCTCAGAGGGGACAAGTCAGCAAACTTTCACAGAACTGAAAGGAGAGAAACACAAACCACCAACATCATTACCGGAAAATATGACTGACACCAAGACGGCGCAATTTGAAAAAATGCGTACAATAAAATCACAACAATGGCGACAATAAACCAACGGGAGAAAAGAACTTGATGTGAGAACTTCTGAGGTCCAAAAACGCAACATCCTTAAATGTTCATTAACATCATGTTTCCCACCAACTGAAAACACGCAAAGACCCACACGTCCTGGTGGGGGTGAGGGTGAGGGTGAGGGTAGGGGTAGGGGTGGGGTGGGGCGTTCATTAAAAGCCTCTGCCACGCTCTACAGGCATCCTACAGCTCCCGCTCGAGCCGCTGGACAGAAACCACCAGCCTGAGGAGACGCCGCACCGACAGCAATGACGAGCCACTTCCCCGGGTGTGTGCAGGTGTGTGTTCACGTGTGAGAACCCGCCAGAGAGAGGGGAGGAGAGAGAGAGGAGGAGAACGACAGCAACACGAGAGAGCGAGAGAAACAACAGGAAGGGAAAGAGAGAAGGAGAGAGCGGCAGAGTGAGAGAAATAACAGGAAGGGAAAGAGAGAAGGAGAGAGCGGCAGAGTGAGAGAAATAACAGGAAGGGAAAGAGAGAAGGAGAGAGCGAGAGAGCATGAGAAACTGCCATCCACCCACACGTGCACCGTGTCTGCCCGCAGAGAGAAGTGCACCTCACCCAACCTGTGCAACGCCTAATTCGTTCCCCTCTCCCACCAGGTCCCCCTCGCATCTGCTCTGTACCGCATTCATTACTCTAATTACACATTAATTGTTCAACTTCTAAAAATACATCACATGTAGCGGCACCATGTAGCGATCTACCTCTTCCGGATAACCATACATGCTTTTTGGCCACCATCCCCATCAGCGATTATTAATGACAGTTATACAGAGAGGGGAAATGAATTAATTACTCTCTATATGATGAGATAGATCAGATGGGCCTGATTATGAAGACAGGCTAGGGAGAGTCCAGAGGAGCTCCTCCAGACACCTGGAATATGAACTCAGAACACAAACTATTTATCATAATTTAGTCCAAGGTACTTCTGCTTAAGTGATCTGCCAACGTGAACCGAGCACAATCTTACAGGCAGAAACATGAATTCAGCTCTTACACATACTCGCCCTGTATATGCTGTGCAGCAGATAATTGCCCCAGTGAGAGCGGAGAGTTGCCTCACTACTCGTAGCAGCTGCCCCATCCTCAGTGAGGGGACAGTGTCCCCAGAGGGGGTGGACGTATGGTGGGCATTCTGATGTGAAATGGCTTCCCTGCATCACCCAGGTGGGTGCTACACATCATTGGATGATGAAGCCACCCTCCTCATCTTCATCACTATCATCATCGTTACCATCATCACCATCCTCAATATCACCATTCCCATCATCATCATCATATCATCATCTTCTTCATTACCATCCTCTTTGTCATCATAATTGTTACCATCACCATCATCATCACTATCCTCATTATGACCATCCTCATCATCACCATCATCATCATCATCACTATTCTCAATATCATCATCACCATCATCACCCATCACCCCGCACAGGCCGTGCCCTGGCTCACTCCCCCTCTCACCCGCATGTAGGCCTGGTGGTTGACGCAGGTCAGGTGCTCGTGCTTGGCTTTGATCCGGCCGGCGGTGGTGTTGGACGTGCCGTTCCCGGTGAAGTAGAAACGCGGCGGGAAGCCCTCCTTCCGCTTCACATCCACAGTCAGGTTATACAGCATCCCTGCCCACACAACAGCAGGTCACTCACTGCGCCCATGAGAGAGAGCTCTCAAAGACACTCATTACTGAGTGCTGTTCAGGGAGAGTGCAGATGTTCAGGCAAGCAGCGTTCAGGGCTCTGTGTTAGTCGTATTCAAGGCTCTGTGTTGAGTGGTCTTCAGGGTGTGTGTTGCTCAGGGCTCTGTGTTGAGTGGTGTTCAGGGCTCTGTGTTAGTTGTGTTCGGGGGTCTCTGTTGAGTGGTGTTCAGTGTGAGCTGTGTTCATAATGAGCTCTGTGTTGAGTGGTGTTCAGTGTGAGCTGTGTTCAGGGTGAGCTCTGTGTTGAGTGGTGTTCAGTGTGAGCTGTGTTCAGTGTGAGCTCTGTGTTGAGTGGTGTTCAGTGTGAGTTGTGTTCAGGGGAAGCTCTATGTTGAGTGGTGTTCAGGGTGAGCTTTATGTTGAGTGGTGTTCAGGGTGAGCTCTGTGTTGAGTGGTGTTCAGCATGAGCAGTGTTCAGTGTGAGCTGTGTTCAGTGTGAGCTGTGTTCAGGGTGAGCTCTGTGTTGAGTTGTGTTCAGCATGAGCTGTGTTCAGTGTGAGCTCTATGTTGA